>NC_079452.1:40624503-40634503 GCF_903798145.1 Danio aesculapii | reverse complement strand
AAAACACAATGAAAATGGTCACCTGAATTATTAGCTTCCCAAATTCTGTTTAACGGAGATTAAAAAAAAAAAATTTCCAACACATTTCTACACATTTCTATAGCGGGGCTAAAGGGGCTAAAAATTTTGACCTTAAAAAGGCTTTTAAAAAATGTAAAGCTTAAATTTAATTTTAAATAAAAAATGAATAAATACATAAATAAATAAATGTGCAATGTGTCTAAAAATACTACTACAGCGAATATTAAAAATTATAACAATAATAGCAACAACAACAACACCAGCAACAACAGCAACAACAACAACACAAATAATAATAATAATAATAATAATAATAATAATAATAATAATAATAAAAGTCTTGTTTTGGTCATAAAAGTAACATTGTTAAAATACATCAAGCCCTAATTTCAGAATATTTGTACAAGTCAGGATTCAAAAACAGACCATTTCAGTAACAGCACAGTTACTCTAGACATACGCACATTCCAATACGCTACATGAGATAGAGGTATTTTCCAGACTCTGTCATTCAAACGCAGATTCGCCAGGTTTTCAAATGCTTCTGAAATGACTAATGAAATGAACTGGTGTTTTGAAACACTTTAGTCACGTGACCAGGGTGTTTCGGATCATGATTAAGTGCAGTGTTTTATAACACTTGCGCTACGGGATCTCGATACGCTGTTGAAACGTCAGTTTCACATCAGCCATCCCTACTACTACAATGCTGGTTTTCAACCCCTGCCTGCCTGACCATTCTAAAATAAAGCTGCATTTGAAACCATCTCTGTCTGGACATCTACCAATCGCAACAGTTTGTTTTAGTCCATATTTTACCCAATTTGGGTTTAAGTTGTAAAATTGTACTTAATATATTTGAAGTTTTCAAATTTTTGGATCGAACTGCCCAAACTTAGACATAAAAATCTCATCAAAGGTGTGATAGTAATACATTGCTCTTGTAATTCAAAACCCAAATCTATACAAACGTTTCATAATTCCCAAGTAATGCAATAGGAAATGCAGATGAAAGTTATCACATGACCAATGTTGGGGCCTCATGAGACATATCATGCTAAAATCATGTTTTTTTATAAAACCGGCGGCTGAGATGAACTGGGACACCTGTCTCTGATGAATGACTCAGGACGCATTTACTGTTGATAAACAGATGGTACTTCACAGACCTATGACTTGAAAAAAGAAGAGAAACCCATCTGGATTAGAGGGAGGTGAGCGCAGATTAAATCTTGGTGCCGTCAAAGGCTCTTGCGTAGCTTTCGCATAGCATAACAACAGCTTAATGAATCTCCCATCTTTTGCATTCATCCTCTCAAATCTATCGCACATGTGACCTCTGTGTGCGTGTTTCTGAAGGTCATAAAACCTGCTAAAACAATGTGGAAGAGTGTCGAAGCGTTCCAGGTCTCAAGACACAATACATTAACTTCATGTTGCATAACAATTGTTACCATGGCCCAGTTACGTCAATCATTTCAACATGCCAGATCCAGTTCACTCTTGTCTGCATGACAGATCCATTTCACGCCGGTTGTTATAAATGCTATCAAAAGCACCTTGGATAATAGATCAAGGATTTTCCCATTGTCAGACTAAGTTTAAGTGATAAAATCGGGTCCCTGGTGCTTTTAACAATCCAGAAAATGTGAAAAATGTCAACCCAGTAACTTTGCTTTGGGAAGCCTTTCTCTGCAAGCTAGCAGAAATTTTTTTGCCAGAAAGTGGGTCTTGTTATATATTGCTGCCCCTGAATCTGCACATTTCCACCCACAGCACCACTACAGCAAATACTGTATCTGTTTACTAACTGCAGCTACAGATTTACAATGTCCGAAAAAGATTACGATGGTCATGGATGTTGTATGAACTAGCAAACATAAAAGTCCACATCATAACTCATGACAACCAGGCTATTGAGAACATTATGGTTGAATAATTAAAAAAAAAAAAAACATTTAACATGATGAGGTGATGAGAAACTACGCTAAAAGGTATGAATGAGATTGTACAAATTCAAATTCAAATTAGTCACTAAATCAAAAGTTATGGGGGCGACAGATGCTCTGATTTCCTCCACAGTCCAAAGGCATGCAGTACAGGTGAATTGAATAAACTAAATTGGCTGTAGTGTATGTGTGTGTGTGTGTATGGGCGTTTCCCAGTACTAGGTAGCAGCTAGAAGGGCATCCTCTGTGTAAAACATATGCTGGATAAGTTTGCTGTTCATTCTGCTGTGGCAACCCCTGATAAGTAAGGGACTACTTATCGAAGTAAGTCGAAGGAAAATGAATAAATAAAAAATTGTATAGACTAATATATACATTTCAGGTACCAATATGAACCCTTTAAATACAAATACATACTATTTGAAAAGGTGATAGCTCTATACCATTATTTCTGACTGTGCACTAGTGACCGCAACTTTAAGTGACCTCCGGCTGTGCAAGTGACAATGGTGACCGATATGGGCATGTCTAGCAATGTCAAAAAAGTTGAGAATACTTCAACTCTATGCAAATGAAGAGCGACTTTGGAGCATGACAGCCAATCTGAGCATCAGTAGAGATTTCGTGATCCTTTCTCGACTCCTGTACCAGTCGGTTGTGCATGCTGTTGCTGTAGAAGTACACAGACCTGTGTTTGTATAGCCAAACTGACTTTTTTCTTGTTCATCTTTGCAATTAAGCCTTTTTTTCTTACAAAATCCATTCATATTTAGTGTTTTGCTTCCAAAATGTTTATTTTTAGAGGCAAGAAAAAGGCTTATTTTTTGGTATTGTGACGCAGTTCCTAGAGATTATATTAAATGAGAAAACAGTGAGCGTGGCTTGTGTTTTCTACTGCGAGCTGATTGGACGTAATAAAGTCGTCATTTCATTCAGAAAGATTGGAAAAAGGGTTTCAGGAGAGTTATTACAACCTAACAGACACCTCCTCATCCTCACCATATCTGTTTGTTGTCATAATGCTGTCAAAACTGACAGTTGGAGGGGCATGGTTAAGTATGTTAGCCACGTCCAATACCTCAGACAGACGTAATCTGATAAATTAACTGAAAACAAACAAGAAGTGCCTTACAAGATCAAACCCTTTTTTATTCTTAATGACATGCATGGATGAATTGTTCACCACAAAACTAGCAATATGAGCTACCAAAATCATATGGTAATTATTGATTTCATTTGTACTTTAAGTTATTCATTCGCCATACAGGGTGAAAGGTAGCTACAAAGTTACAAAGAGCAAGCTCCTGATTGGTTAGTGTGGCGCGAATGTCCTCTGAAGTTCAGATTTTCCAACTCAAGCGAATCGCACGTTAACCGCGCAATTCGCACCACACAATTAGCATCATTTACGCCGCGCCATTTCCGTGTATCGCACCCCAGGATGTCTATTCGCATCTTTGCATTGCCTTTACATGTAAATCACTTGTGCTTGACGCGTCTTCCGCGTCTGGTGTGAACACAGCATTAGATTACAATGATTGTGCTCACATCTAAATAGGGAAAAAATTGATGATATATAATAAAATCGTTCAGGTATTTTAAGTTAAAACTTCTAAGGACAGAGATTAATCTCACATCTTATGAAAAGGGGCATAATGTCTCCTTTAAGTAATATAGGCTTTAGAAGGTGGATGAAAAATTTGCGGTGAGACAGAACCAGCTCTGACCCGCTGAACGAGACACTGCTTCAATAGATGTGATGTCATAATTATGATTCTGTAGCCCTTTTTGTTCTCTCAAGCACTTTGAAAGAGGCAGTCTGCCTTTTCCAACCTCTCAGCCTATTCACTGGTCTACCTTTCATTCCCCAAGAGCATAATGATTCATATAAAAGCTGCAGAAGAAGAAGTCTGAAATGATGAATAAAGCTATGACCGCTCGTCTTCTGTAGGAAACCTCTCTATCTTCAGGTCGCCAATGCCTTCGTTTTCAAAGTCTTTTGGTTTTATTCTAGCTGGTTTTTTGACATTTTTTTCACAAGCGCTGTTTCACACTAAAGTTGAGGAGAAAGTTGTAGATATGCTAATGTATCCTTTACATTTCACAGGCGGTTTTAATATTCCTACATGATTGCAATCTGGATGGTTATGTGGTTCCGTGTTTCCACTCAATCCCCTGAAATGTTATCTCCATTTTCCCTTTTTTCTTATTACTTTTTTGTCAGTGTCATTCACACCTTGAATAAAGTGAACACAATTTTCTTCCTCTTTTCTCTTATTTCATGCGCCTGCTTTGCACTGTGCCATTCAGTATAGCTCAAATTATGATATAATCACTTGAAATGGATTCATCACATCTAAATTAAAACCCAGAATCTTCATTTTTCCTGCTTTTTAGTATCACATACTGTACATGTAAAAGCTAGTTTTATAATGCTTTTTTTGTCTCGGTGTCACAAATTATGTTAGTTCTTATCCTGAAGATATAGAGTGGGGGAAAAAGCCTTCAACAAGTCATGTTTTTTTTCCTGTAAATAATGCTTCTAAAGGAGCTGTTGACATCAAATTGAACCATATTTTGATAAACTCCAAAACAATACACACATAAAAATATATAAAAACAAAAAAAATCTGATGAAAAAATTATTTATGTGTAATAACAATGAAATGACACAAGGAGAAAGTACTGAATTACTAAAATGTATTGAATACTTTATTTAAAGTTTTTTTTTTTTGGTGATGGCAGCTTAAAGATGCCTCTCATATAGAGAATGAAGTCACATGCATTGCTCAAGTGTGATTTTTTGGGTCTGTGGGTCTTGTCTATCAAATCTGATCTTTATTTTGTATTTTCCTATTGGATTTATGCCAGGTGATTGGCTGGGCCATTTTACAGCCTGATTTTCTTGCTCTGAAAGCAATTAAGAGTTTTCTTTGCTTTGTTTTGGATTATTGTCTGTCTAAAATGTCCACTCTGCTTTTATTTTCATCATCCTGCTTTAGTAGATGTTCGACTGAAGCAGCAAATATTAATTTACATTGACGAAGTGCAGAACCTTGTTGAATAACTACTGAGAGATTTCAGCTGCTGTCTGGGTTTTCACTGCCTTTCCACACCTCCTTTTCTTCATGTGTTCAATACTTTTTTTCATGTGTCATTTCATTTTATCATGCATAACTTAATTTGTAAACAAATTAGTTTTGTTTTCTTTGCATATACGGATTTATTTGGTTATCAACCTCCAGTGAAAATTTCAAGTCAATAGCACCTTTTCTAAGAAAAATGGTGACATGTTGCTATATAATACTTATTTCCCCCACTGTATGATATTCACATAATTCACATATATGATTGCATTTGCCATTATAATTTGTCTTTTATGAGATTATGTAAACATTTAATGGATATAAGGCAGCACTGATTTTTAGACATTTTTTAGTATGACAATTATATAAAAGTAATATGTAGAAATGTTAAGTATATTTAAGGCCCAATCCCAATTCTATTTTTGTACCCCTACCTCTTCCCCTTGGCCCTTGAAACAAAGTGTGAAGGGGGGGAAGGGCTTTAATATTTACCCCTAAGAAATTGGACAGCACAACAGCACCTGCATCATATGTCATCGCGATCTCTTGCTTCATATGAGATCAGACGATCGCGACAGCTGTACTTATTCCAGTTGCATTTTTTGGTATTCACTTTCATGAAATCACTGAGGACATATATTATGTTATCATAACGATCTAATGTGGCAATAGGATCGTAACTATACTGTGCATTTACACCGTGACCATATTCATCTATGTAAACACACATAAAACAACACATAAAACATTTTAAAAATGTTTTCATTTTAGAGTTTTTTTTTTAAAAAAGCATGACTGTAAAACACAAACACGGTTATGAGTGTATAAAAATGTGTTTATTTGTTGTAAAAATTAGTAATAGTGACAAAAATACTAATATGTGGATCTCCCTACTTCCGGGTGCAGCTATACTGTCACTGTATTCTGGGAAATTTTCTTACACCTTCCTGAAAAATCTCCATTCGAAGATTTATCTACCCCTTCCCCTTAGCCCTACGCCTTCAAGCTAAAGAGAATTGGGACACCACTACCCCTTCACGAGAATGTGCAAAATGAGGGGTAGGGGTAAGAGGAAGGGCTAATTGGTAGAATTAGGATTGGGCCTTAGTGTGTGTCAGAAATTAAAGTTTTTTTATCCCGATTGTAACAACACAATTTTTTTTTTACATTTTAAGACTGCATTAAGCATTTTATATAGTTTTATGCAATTTTAGCCGTTAATGGTATTATAAGTTATGTACATGTAGGATTGCAGAAAAAGCTAAATTCAAACCTTTTTAGTAGTTTATAGTAGTGTTTTATATACATTGGAACTATTAAATATGAATCTAAAAAGTCGATTCACATCAACATCTACTATGTTATTACTATGTTATATTCATATTTTACAGTATTTAATTTGGTAAATCAAAAATAATGATTGTAAGCATCTAAACCTACTTTCTGTAATGGATGGACGCTGACAACTGACGTGCGGATCCACATGCAGTTTATTTAAAGAAAAGTTGTGCAGGCAATAGTCAAAAACAGGAGCAAACAGCGGGATAAAGAATCTAAAATAAGTGGTCACAATACAGGCAAAAGGTTAGGCTAGACAGCAAAGAATCAAAATGGTAAACTAGACAAGGATCAAAACATGACAAGACAAACAAGGAAAAACGCTTCGTAATGTTCACAGGAAGAAACAAGACTCAGCAATGTGTGTGTGTGTGTGTGTGGGAGAGGTGGATATAAAGTCCAGGTAATCAGTCTATAACGGAATCAGGGAATCAGTAACTGGTGTGTGAGAGGTGCATGATGGTATTTGTAGTCCAGTTTAGTGACAGATGTGTAGTTCTTCAGCGAGCTGCAATGATCAGATTGCTGGTGATCATGACACAGTGCATTTAAAATTAAAAATATTTATTTCCATACACCTTGTTCTTCCCTGCATAATACATCAGTTTGTATCCTGATGATATTTATGTTGTTTTTTATAGTAGTCAGGTTTTATTTTACATGATATCAAAATGTAAATGCCTTATTTACACTTTCAGTTTAGTTTTTTCCCCCCTAGATGAGAGTCAGATATCACATTAGCTCTCAGCCTGATGATATCCAACAACCAAATAATTTACATTCACACATGATTTCCATGTTCATCTCGGCAAAATGTTTGAGCTGGAGTCTGGGCCAAGTGAGACAGACATTAGTAGCCGACTGGCAGAGCAGCTTGCTGGATCATGGCACATTGCCTTTGGCTGCATGTCCCACTGAGCTCAGAGGGGAGCCACAATGCCAGTCAGCCTGAACGCCGCACACCCACAAACACATCACAAATTCACTCCCCTGGAAATCCCTGTGCGAGCTGCTTGCTAACGCTTGTCTACATGAGATGAAGGCTGGGCGCAGATGCAAACCCCTCTTTTTCCTATAGACCCTTTGCATGAATTATGAGAGCAACTTCTGTAAACTGTAAACAGTCAATGAATTGTTTCAAATAGCTGGGTATAATGAGGTGGCATTATTTAAAAAACAAACCATGTAATTCTTTAAACTACTGCTATAGGCAGATGAAGGCTACTGCTTGTCTGGCCAGAACAGTCATGCCTTTTGTGCATAAATGTGTGGTAGTCAAAGCATAAAATGCAAATACAGTATTGAGTATAAATGTATAAAGCACAACATTTAAACAGCTAATAAATAAAGCAAATAACTATGAAAATAAATTACATCCGCTGCGAAAAATATATGCTGGAAAAGTTTGTGGTTCCTTCTGCTGTGGTGACCCCTGATAAATAAGGGACTAAGCCGAAGGAAAATGAATATGAATATGATTATATGAATGAAAATTTATAAAACAAACAATTTCACAATGACATTAAACAAATTGTCAACACAGAGATATGTGTGTGGGTGTGTGTGATTTCTGTATGATGATGTATTTCCAAATGAAACTGAATAATGAGTAGGGAGTGGAGTTTAATCTTTGCACTCCTCTCATATTTCACTCATAGCAAACTAATGGTTGGAGGGGTGTGGATAAGCACATTTCACCCAATCTGTCAAACTGAAGTGATCAGATAAGGTTTGCTATTCCAGTGCAGAGGCAAGTAGATTTTTAATAAAGATTACCAAAACAATTTTTTTTTTCAGTGGATTGACTTGTAGCATGGATTATCTCACTATATGTATGGATTTGTAACACAACTTTATTACTTAAAATGATTTGTTTCAGTTCTTTTGAATGGACGTTGCTAAAACCGTAGGCTGTTCAGCATGGATTAACAGTTCACTTTTAAACAGACCTGTTTTTAAATTCAAGACTTTTGAATAAGACCATATTGAAATACTATTGATAGCTAGTATGTAATAATAAATGTATAAATAGTTAAACTAGCACAAATTGTCAATATTATAACTATTATAACAAACTATGCAATAGTTATTTAAATATTTATTTATTCCCTTTTGTGATTTTTTTTAATTTGGTCATGTTTTATATATTTATGAAATAACAAAAGCTTATTTTTATGTTGGGTTTTTATAGTGTTTTTAATGTTTTTGTGTTTTTGCTGGGTCCGATGTAATTTCTTTCTGCAATACAATCTATTGTGATGTTTTGAATGACAAAAATAAAGGAAACTGAAACTGAGCAAACAATGTGCACTAGCAAAAAAAAACAAAAAAAAAAAAAAACATAGCAAATTTTGATTTCACTTAAATATCAACTCATATAGACAGAATAAGGGACAATAAACATTCAATAATTGCTAAATCATTCAACTCACAATTTACAATATTCTATTATTTGAACTAATCTAACTGAATTTCTTAAAGTCTGTGTGAAATCAAAATTTAGAATGGTTATTTTGCTAGAACACATTGTTTTAGGTGACCAAAATAAAGTTTGTTTCAGCAATCTTCAATCAAAGTCTAAGCATTTTCTTCAGCGTTTGGACAGGTGGTCCTGCTCTGTTGACAATATACTTTATTTTGACCCTCTTACTGTTAGGTTGCTACAAGGGAATGATGTAAAAAAAGCACCGCCCTCTACTCAAAATTCCATTTTAGTTGGACGTACATCAACACTGAAATAAAAGTCTCAGCAACTCATGCAGACTTTAAAAACTAGTATACTATGTTCAGGAATAGTCCATTTTGAGTGATGTCTGAAACAAAACACTTATTATATTCTCCTCCCAATTTATCAATTGAATGTTAAAGGAATATTTATTAAAATTATAACAAATTGCTTTTAACAGACCACAAATAAACACAACTTAAACAAATTTTTGCAGCAATATTATAGACTTATACTTATGTCACATTAAAATATCCAACATAACCTGGATAGGATGGATAAAATAAAGCAGAAAAGCAAATGTAACTCACACAAGTTTTCACTATGTATATGCATTTGTAACACAACCTTTTTACTTAAAATGATTTGATTCAGCTCGTTCAAATGGAAGTTCCTAAAACCAAAGGCTGTTTTGTGTCAAACGTGGCTGTGAATGATTCAGGTTATGGGATAAAAAAGGAGCCAAAAATAAGAAGTTATTTGAAAGAGACTCTCCTGACCCTTCACAGCAGCAATGATGAGCATTTTAGATCTGACTGCAAATAATACATACACAAACAAACAAACAATCAAACAAAGTAAACAGAATTCAACAAATAAAACTTAAGTTCCAGCAGCAGCAGGGTCACAGCAGGGTTGATAAATGATTCTGCCAGAATTTAAGACAGTGAGAGGCTGTTTCTGGGACTCCTGAGCCTATTTTTGACTCGCCTTACTGTAACGTGTCATTGTTATGGTACAGAATAAGCCAACCTTTTGTGGTTGCACTGATTGAATAAATAAGTAAATAAATGGGGCCACCCATAAATATTTATTATTTACAAAAAAAGTATTTAATAATACAAAGTATCAATAATTTAAATATAATTACTAGAATAAAT
>NC_079452.1:40617003-40622003 GCF_903798145.1 Danio aesculapii | reverse complement strand
ATTTATTTTCCCCCCTCATCTGTTGTCCTTTTGTCTCGATTTAGAGGGTGTTTTTGTCTGAGCATGTGACACGGGGCATGGATTGATCTCTGCCGCTTTCCTGCCTCTGACATTTCAAACAGAAGTTGTGCCCTGTGGCTCTCTTGAGTCAACAACAACCTGGCATCCGGAGAGACACAGAGGGGATGATGCCAGCCAAAGAGCCTGCTTGCAATCACCTAATATCTCTCTCATACATACACACGCACACTATTACAATTCCAAAAACCTTATATCCTATCCCACTACACCCTAACGCAGCCTTACAGGAAATAATGTGAACTTTGACATTTTCAAAATAATTTATTCTGTGTGCTTTTTAGGCATGTTAATCCTTGTGGATTTTTTTTTTGTGCCCACGGAGACACAAGTCCCCATGACTTTGCGTACTGTGTGTATACCGGTTCAAGTTCCCAATAGGATATAAAAACAAGTATACAAACTCTCTCTCCATAAAATCTCCATAGGCATAAATTATTTTATACAGTAAAAAATGCTTCTTACCTGTACATGGCCCAACCATACTTATTATGAGATTTATGACGACACAGGTCATGTACAACTTGGTCAAACCCATATGATTATACGATTTTGTGTCCCCGTAAACCACATAAACAATGTGTATTTTATGCTGTTAAAAAAAAAAAATAAAAAAAAACGCTTATATGGTCTTACCCTACCTCTACTCCTAAACCCAACCCTCACAGGAAACCTGCACGGTGGCTCAGTGGTTAGCGCTGTTGCCTCACAGCAAGAAGGTCACTGATTTGAGAACCGGCTTGACCAGTAGGCATTTCTGAGTAGAGTTTGCATGTTTGCTGCCGTAAAGGCATCTGCTGCGTAAAACATATGCTGGAGTAGTTGGCGGTTCATTCCGCTGTGGTGACCCCTGATAAATAAGGAACTAAGCCGAAAAAAAATGAATGAATGAATTTTAAACAGTTTGAAATTACGAAGACACAAGGCATGTTCTCATAAACCACTTCAACATTGTAATACCTAGGTCATAACCATGTCATTATACAAATTTCTGCCCTTATAAACCACATAATCAAGCATACACACACACCGCTGTAGCTGTAAAGTATTTCATGTGGTCATGAAAAAGCATGAAATGTAGACTTTCAAGGGTTGTGCATAATTATCATTATTTTAGGTGTGATCAAAACATGACGGACTTTGAAATATTAAAAAAAATTACATTTAAAAAATACTAAATTTGATGATGTTTTTTTTTTTCTATCACACACTGCTGGACTCGGACCAGTATTTCCATGACAAACACGGTTATGAAAAAGTGTGAACTGCAGGCTTTCATCACTTATTTCAGCAGATGATCAAAACATTTGAAACTTTGAAATATTGGTAAAAAATTATATTAAAGAAATTATTTTTCTTTTCCTAATCACGCATTCAACTGGAGCTATGAACCATGTATTTGCATAACAAATGAGGTTATAGAAAAAAAGGGAACTGAAGACTTTTATAGCGATTGGTTATTTTACCAGATGATCAAAACATGGTGGACTTTGAAATATTAATTCGACTTTTTAAATCAGTCTTTTAGGAACTTCAATAACATGATAATTAGCGAGTAGATGCAATGATATGAGTCAGATATGAAGTTGCATCACCTCGGGTGGATATTTCAATGCACATGCAAAAGACTTAGAGGGTGTTATGTACTAAGCATGACAACAGATGTAGGATCTAAATGCAGTTTGTGTAGAATAAGGATGGTCAAAACAGGCAAGGTCGAAACGGGAGCAAACAAAGAGTGTCCATGGTCATCCAGTAGAGGAATCCAAGTTACAAGCAATTGCAAGGCCAGATGAAAAACAATCATGAAAAACAAAGGACAGTTTAAGATTAGGGCTGGGCGATTTGGCCTAAAATCTAAATCTCGATTAATTGAAAATTTGATTGCTCGATTGAATTTTCGATTACAATTAATGAACAATTTTTGTTTTTTGCCCTCACAGTTCACTGACAAATTTTGTACAGTAATTATGCTCACATATTACAAGTGAGAGATTTTTTAAATGAAGGCTGCATTACTTGATTTTAAAATAATTGGAGGAAACACACACTATCTACTATCAATAATTATTTATATAACAGTGGGACTCCACACTTGTAAATACTTGCTCCATCAGGCTCGCTGTTCTCCGCACCACTCACACGCGTCACCGCAATCAAGTCGAAGTGTGGGTACATTTTTTGAGAGGTGCGTGTCAGCATCGGTGTTAGCCATGGCAAAGAGTATGTGCCTATGCGAAAGCTGTGCTGGACCATAGAAGTATAAACAGAGCGGTGTCATGTGACTCCACATGCGGTAGGGAAAATAATAAAAGAAAAACGACCTGGAAAAACTGTATTGATTTTACGTTTTGAATGTCGATTAATCACCCAGCCCTATTCAAGATCAAAAACAAGGCAACCAAAAAATTAAAACAACAACAAAAAAACACCTCATTATTTATTCTCAAGCATGTGGTTTTGAATATTTATGAGTTTCTTTCTTCTGTTAAACACAAAAATATATATATTTTGAAGGATGTTGGAAACCTGCAACCATTGAAATCCTTAGTAGGAAAAACAAATACTATGGAAAGTCAATGGGTACAGGTTTCCAACATTATTCAAAATATCTTCTTTTGTGCTCAATAGAACAAAATGAATAAACTCAAACTGTTTTGAAACAAGTCAAATGTGTGTAAATTATGGCAGAAGTTTCATTCTTGTGTGAACTATCCCTTTAGGCTATGGGGTAACTGGTATAGGCCAACTTCATTTGAATATGATGATACTGAACTTTTCCAGGACATCTTGCATTACAAGACTTACAGATACTTTGATGAAAAGTGCAAAAGTGAGTAATAACTCATTTGACCACATGAAAAAAACTGCACACAGTACATCCTAACAAGCAGAGAGAAGTCAGGAAATGTTAGGAAAGATAAAGTCGCAAACCAATGTTGAAAGTGTTCAAGTCTTCGATTAAGCCACTGATGAAGTTTCCGGACACCTTGCACTACATGAAAGACTCGCGGCACAAACCCGACACCAAACTCCATTCGTATTTACAGAAACTCATCAAGCAAATTAATGAGCGGATGATAAGCTGGAGAGATGCAGCATCTCCTGATGTGTTTGGGGGTAATTGGGGTCAAGGTTGGGGTTTCGGAGTTTGCAGAAACAGAGCGGAAAAAAGGAGCCTGGCTAATCTAATCAAGCGCATCGTCCAACCAGAGACTAATCGCTGTCAATTACACTCCAGTAATGGGGAGGAAATGGTCTCTATTACACCCAGACCTGGTGAGGAGATGAAGGAGAGTGGAAAACGAGGAGGAGGATGAAGAAGAAGGGAAGATGGAAGGGAGGGAGGCGTTTCATCATGGCCATCAAAGCCCATCTGGGAAGTGGCAGCGGCACTTATGCTGAAGAGCACAGGTGTTGCTGTTTAACCGTTAATTAGATTAGCACAGATCAAAGGCAGACTGGCACCACCGGGGAGCAGTTACACTGGCGAGAGTGGCCCCTGAGGGATCTCTGAGGGACCAAAGGGGCATCAATTCTCCCTATCTCACTGATTGAGACTGATTAATCTGCTTACCAAAGCTGATTTCACTGGTTTCTACCGAGACTGAGATCAAGCCTGGGTGTTGTTCTGTTGTATGGGTATATATGAGAGTTAGCTCAACTAATGTGATGCTAACTACACTGTAAATAAGCAGTTCACAATCATAAATAAATGGAAGACACGTGTGAATAACAAAATAATGAATTTTTTTTTTACAGTGTAGGACTGGATTAAAGTTCTGGTTCACTTAATATTGCATATTATTTCTGAAAACAAGACAATATGTTTTGCTGGCCTAGTAAATGTTTCTTGATATAAGAATTGTGATATATTTGGACTGGAAACAAGACAAAAAATCTAAATGAGAATGATATGGCTGTGGTGACAGCAAGAAGCTGGAATCAACCTTATCAAACGATTCATTTGTGTTCAAGAAATATTAACTCATTAACCTTTTCAGATTAAATCACATGCATTAACGCATTAATTTTGACAGCACTAATTCAAACATGTCCTCCTTCTCAAAATCAAGGGCTTAACCTTCCTTCTTATATAACAGCCACACTATGCGTTTTCAGTTCAGATCATGTGGTTTATCTTTGATTCAAAACTCACCACAGGACACTGTCAAAACCTATAACACAAAGGACACACACTCGTCTCTGAAACCCCTGTCATGCTCTTCTCTCTGTGAGTGTATAGGAATGCCGTGGGATTCCTCTTTTTGCAGCCACACTATTGATCGCATGCGACTTCACATCTCCTCTGTGACAAAAGTACTGTCAGCTATAGGAAAGAACCATCTCAGCTCTCAATATCCACAGGAAAACTTGTGTCTTCCATAGCTGAGAGCGAATCCACACGTGCAACATGTCAAACAGACCCAAAACTCTCAGGGTATCTCAGTAGGCTAGACTAGAGCTATGCTTTTATGCGGAAAGCAGTGCTCTTTCGTGCATGGTGCTCTCTGTTGTTAGCGTGTTTGGTTATTTACCGTTTCTTACTTTTTTTTTGTAAGCTCTTGAGATGATTTCCATGGCAACATGTCAGCAGGTTGCAGCTTCAATCTTGGCGGACAGCGGTGGACGCGAGTATGTGTGTGCGAGAGGGAGCTTAGTGTAGATTTATCCAGTGGGCTGTGCAGTAGACAGACTGGGCTTTGGTGCATTAGTTTTCATGTGGTATCTATGTCTGTTCACCTGGCCAAGTGTGTGTGACCGTGCACCACTAAAGGCTCTCTTCTGAACAGAGTATAGGCAAAGCAGGTGGCTCAAGGTACAGATTCATTCAGATTCAAAAAAAAGTTATTTTTACCTAAAAAACTGTTTGAGATCATTGTGGTTACTTACAAAGCAAAGACTTAAGACTTACTTAGACT